>NC_064815.1:29446546-29477202 GCF_023721935.1 Panthera uncia | reverse complement strand
GCTGACAGCTCAGAGCCTGGAGCCTGCTTCGGATTCTGTGTCTCCCTCTCTCTCTGCCCCTCCCCCAGCTCTCTCTCTGTCTCTCTCTCACTCTCAAAAATAAATAAACATTAAAAATTTAAAAAAAAATCCAGGGATGCCTGGGTGGCTCAGTTGGTTAAGTCCCACTTTGGCTCATGTCGTGATCTTGCAGTTTGTGAGTTCAAGCCCCAGGTCGGGCTCTGTGCTGACAGCTCAGAGCCTGGAGCCTGCTTCGGATTCTGTGTCTCCCTGTCTCTCTGCCCCTCCCTCACTTATACTCTGTTTCCCTCTGTCAAAAATAAAATAAACATTAAAAAAAAATTTTTTTTAAATCTTTATCGTTTTTTCTGATTAGAGAGGTAATACATGTTCATTATTTCAAAATTCTGGCACCTCAGATGTACAGAATACAGAATATGAAAGTTCTCTGTCACCCGAGCATAGATCTAACTGTATTAACTGATCATCAGAGCGTTTTTTCTCATGCATACCCTATAAACATACTCGCATAAATATTTTCTATTTTAACCAAATGGGAGGACATGTGAACTGCTTAAAACTTGCTTATGCTTCATTTCACGATAGAGGGTGGACACCTTTGCACATCAATTGGTTGAGACCTACTTCACGCTTTCAAGCATCTGCGGAATCGTCTGGTTTTACGTGCAAGGCTCCAGAACTGCCATGAAAGTGTGCCCTTGAGAGGCAGGAAAGTTCCCATTGTATTTTATGTTTCATTTATGTTTGGCATTTATCATCCTGAAGCATATGGGCTTTCAGAATCTAGAAACCAAGGCAGCTGCAATTTTAATGGAGCTCATGCTTCTGACTGAGAAATTAGCAATGTGGACCAAAGGCCCAGTAAGTCTTTACGTATAAAGTTTTCTTAGCCTCTCCCCCAGATTTTTCCTTAGGAGCCTCCTACCCTGGTGTAAATTAAGCTGCAGGGGAAAAAAAGACAGGTCCAGGTGTCTCGCTACAACCAGCCCTGGGAAGAGAGCTTTTGGGACCTTTGCTTTGCTGTTTTGTGGAAATGCATCTGATGTTTTGCGCAAAAGTTCCTGCCTCTCCTTACGTACGACCAAATTAAAAGTCAAAGTCTCTATGGGGCGCCTGGGTGGCTCAGTCGGTTGAGCCTCTGACTTCAGCTGAGGTCATGATCTCACAGCTTGTGAGTTTGAACCCTGCGTCGGGCTCTGTGCTGACGGCTCAGAGCCTGGAGCCTGCTTCGGATTTTGTGTCTCCCTCTCTCGCTCTACCCCTCCCCTGCTCACGCTCTGTCTCTCTCTCTCTCTCTCTCTCTTTCTCTCTCTCTCTCAGGAATAAATAAAACATTAACAAAATTTTTTTTTTAATTTAAAAATAATAAAAGTCAAAGTCTCAACAGTGTCTCCCATACCCTTAGTTCAATTGTGCCCTGTTCTTTGCGGACCTCCTTTCCTGCCCCCAGCTCACTGACTGCAGTCCCACTGGCCTCCAGACCCTTCTGGCAGCAGAACTGTAGGCAGGAACTGTTGCCCTGGGCTCCTTCTCAGAGCTCCTCTCCCACACCCCAGCCCAGCCCACCACCCATTCCTTCCTCTTTGCTCCTAGTCACCCTCTTAAAAAAAAATTAGGTACTTTATTTATTTATAGCATATTTATCAAGGTAAGTCATACAGTGGTATGATTTCCGGTTTACACAGGTTTCTTTTCTTTTTTTTTAAACGTTTGTTTATTTTTGAGACAGAGAGAGACAGAGCATGAATGGGGGAGGGTCAGAGAGAGAGGGAGACACAGAATCCAAAACAGGCTCCAGGCTCCGAGCTGTTAGCACAGAGCCTGACGAGGGGCTCGAACTCACGGACTGTGAGGTCATGACCTGAGCTGAAGTCAGACACTTTACTGATTAAGCCACCCAGGCGCCCCATCTTTTCTTTTCTTTTTTTTTAATGTTTATTTATTTATTTTGGAAGGCAGGGGAGGAGTAGAGAGAGAGGAGAGAGAGGGTGACAAGCAGGCTCCGTGCTGTCAGCACTGAGCCCCATCCCACGAACCATGAGATCATGACCTGAGCCGAAACCAAGAGTCGGACACTAAACCAACTAAGCCCCCACACGTTTCTAATAGAAAAATTTGGAGAAGTGTTTCAGCAGTGTGAGACATAGGTCCTGAATATCCAGAATACTCATCTTCCTATGTTCTGGGTAACAGAAGGATCCACACTTAAAAACTTAAAATAACTTAATAAAAAAAAATCACCTGCAAATATTTTTCTTTGCACAGATGTTGTCCCTTCCCCCAGTTGAAACACAAGCTGTTGAAAAATCCTCTTATCAATGGAGAATGAGAGAAGTATGAACAGGGGCCCTGGCTGCTCTCATTAAATAGTCATCTTGCCCACAAGATTCCTTTTTCCATAGCCCTTGTTTTTGTTTTTGTTTTTTCTAAACTGTGGTAAAATATTCCTCACATAAAATTTGCCATTTAAAATTTTTTTTAATATTTATTTTTGAGAGAGAGAGAGAGAGAGAGAGAGAGAAACAGAGTGTGAGCAGGGAGGGGCAGAGAGAGGGGGAGACACAGAATCCGAAGCAGGCTCCAGGCTCTGAGCTGTCAGCACAGAGAGTGATGTGGGGCTCGAACTCATGAACTGTGAGATCATGACCTGAGCCGAAGTCAGATGCTTAATCGACTGAGCCACCCAGCACCCCCCCCTCCATTTTAGCCATTAAAAAACTTTTATTATTAACATTTATTTATTTTGAGAGAGAGAGAGAGAGAGAGCACAAGCAGGCGAAGGGCAGAGAGAGAGAGAGAGAGAGAGGGAGACACAGAATCCGAAGCAGGCTCCAGGCTCTGAGCTGTCAGCACAGAGCCCGATGCGGGGCTCGAACCCACAAACCGTGAGATCATGACCTGAACTGAAGTAGGATGCTTAACCGACTGAGCCACCCAGGTGCCCCCATTTTAGCCATTTTTAAGTGCACGGTTCAGTAATGTTATGCATATCTACATAGTCGTGCAACCATCCCCACCATCCATCTCCAGAACTTTTCGTCCTGTGAACAACACTGAGACTCCGTCCCCATTAAACGCTCACTCCCCACCCCACTCTTCCAGCTCCCGTCCCCCACCACCTACTTACTGGCTCTGCGAGTTTGGCGACTTCAGGGACCTTGTAGAAGTGGAATCGCACAGTATTTGTCTTTCTATGACTGGCTTATTTCTCTCAGCACAGTGTCCTCAAGGTTCATCCGTGTTTGTAGCAGGTGCCGGAATTTCCTTAGCTTTTAAGGATGATTGATATTCTGTTGTGTGGACGGACCACCTTTTGTTTACTCATTGCCTTGTGATGGCCATGGGTGTTACTTGTGCTTTTTGGCTCTTGTGAATAATGCCTTACTGTCTTTCCACATCGTGTAAGATTGTGTTCCATGAAGGCAGGGATGGTTGTCTGTTTTGCTCATTGGTGTAGTTCATAGGCTTAAGACAGAGCCTGGTGCATAGTAAGTGCTCAATAAATATTCACTGAATGAATGAATGGGGTCCTCTTTGCCTGTTGCTGTTGTCAGAGGCAAAGCCACTGGGGACCTGTGTTCAACAGGGTCTCCAGCCTTCATGCTGTAGGGGATCTGGGCTAAGTTTGGCCAGCACTCCCGGGTGCCTGCCCTCTGCTGGCATTGGGCCAAGCCTGTTCACACAAAGTCATTTATTCATTGATTGAATAAATATTGCCTCTGTTCCTACTATGTGCTAGGCCCTGGGCTAGACACCGGTCACAGTGGTGAGCAAAATTAGGCCCAGTCTCTGCTTTTCTGGGCTCTACTCTGGGACACACAGAAACATCAGACGATCACGCACACTTCTCACTAAGGAGATCCACGGACAGGCGTTTCTCCTCCACTGTCTGGCACCAGAAAGAAGTGGCCCATTTATGTTTCACTGTTGTGTTTTTAAAGTTGTTTGTATGTTCTAGATACAAGTCCTTTGTTGGCTGGGTGATTTGCACATGATTTCTGTGTCTGTGATTTGTCTTTTCAGCCTGTCATTAAGGTCTTTTGCAGAGCAAATATTTTTAATTAGGTCCAATTTATCAATTTTTCCTCCTATGGATATGTGACGATAGGGGTTTTTCAGTAGTAAAATGCACATAATATAAAATTTACCATTGGGGCGCCTGGGTGGCTCAGTCGGTTAAGCGTCCAACTCTTGATTCTCGCTCAGGTTGTGAGTTCAAGCCCCATGTCAGGCTCTGTGCTGACAGCTCAGAGCCTCAAGCCTGCTTCGGATTCTGTGTCTCCCTCTCTTTCTCTACCCGTCCCCCTGCTTGCCCTCTGTCTCTCTATCTCTCTCTCAAAAATAGACAAACATTAAAAATTTTTTAAAAAAATTTACCATTCGTGGCATTTCGTACATTCCCAGTGCTGTGCGCCCATCACTATGCCTAGTTCCAGAACATTTTTATCACCCGGAAAGGAATCCCTGTACCCATTGCCTCCTCCCCCCGGACCCTGCTTTTTATCTCCATGGATTTGCCAACTCTGGACATGTCAAAGATAAGTGGAATCATACACTATGTGGCCTTTTGTGTCTGGCTTCTTTCGCCTAGCATGAGGTTTTCAGATGACAGACGTTTTGGTCAGCCTCGTGGCTCTGCAGTGAAGGTCTGCATTCCTGTTGGGTCGTCAGGCAACAGGCTCGTGTTGTCTGCCCCTCAGAGTTCAGACTGCTTCCTCCTCCCCCCACCCCTCCCCGCACACCCTCTTCCAAGCCGCCAGCTCCCATTCTGGCTCTCAGGGCACGTCTGGTCCAGACATGTGGCTCCGTCCTGGCAGCTCCCCAGGGTTCCGACACTAACTTCACCTCAGGCCTCCCGCCACCAGCAAAGCCTGCTTCTCCCCTGTCCCCTCCTTATCCTCCAATGCGCTGCCCTCCGTGTCTCCTTTCTCTAATCACCCCCCAGCAATCACTTACAAGCAGAGAATGGTGGAGAAAAATGGGTTTCAGAGACCCCCCGGGTTGGGTCTTTTATTCACCGGCCCATGGCACCTGGGCGAGAACCTCAACCTCGCCAAGGCCTGGTTTCCTCCTCTGTGCGGTGGAGATGATAACACCTATCCCAAGGTCATCGTGAGGAGGAAATGAGGGAGGGGGAGGTGCTTAGCCCAATGCCAGGCACTGGGCACAGAGGGAAATGGCTGATGATTGTGGCAGATTGTATTTGGCAAAGATGGCCACAAGGATATCTCCTGTCTCACATGCTCTTCTAGACCTTTGTCAGCCCATCAAGAGATGGAGTGTAAGGGCGCCTGGGTGGCTTAGTCGTTTGAGTGTCAGACGTGGTTCATGAGTTCAAGCCCCGCGTTAGGCTCGCTGCTGTCAGCACAGAGCCCGCTTCGGGTCCTCCGTCCCCCTCTCTCTGCTCCTCCCCCACTCACACTCTCTCAACGATAAATAGACATTAAAACAAAAAAAGAGAGACACGGACTATAAACCCATCCCCTTGACCTTGGATGTGGGCCAGGAGGACACTCCATGACTTCCAAGGCTGGGTCATAAAAGGCTAGGCAGCCCTTGCCTCGTTTGCTGGAACACCAGTGCTTGGAGCCCTGTGTGGTCATGCCAGACCTTACATGAGGCCGACACGCTGTGGGGAAGCCCAGACCACACGGGGAGGCTGCACGCAGGTGCTCTGGATCACTGTCCGGCTGTGGCCCCAGCGTCAGTTCCAGTATGTGAGCAAAGGTACCTCCACGTGATCCTAGCCCCAACCATCAAGCTCCCTGGTCCTTCCCGGTCTTTGACCCCAGACCTCCTGGCACAGGGACGAGCGATCCTTGCTGTGCCCCGTGTTAATTCTTCACCCCCAGGATCCACCCCCGTAATCAAATGGTTTGGGGCTGGTGTTACACAGCCGTAGTAACTGGAACGATGGTGATGATGTCTTGCCAGTTCCGTTTCTTTGGTCTGTCCGAATCTGGCCGCTTCTCCCTGTGTATCTCCACCTCTACTGTCTTAGCTTGGGCTCGTATCTTCTACCTGCATCAGATTCCAAACGTGTATTTCTACCTCCTCTCTCTACCCTCCAAACCTTCCTTCCCCCACACTAATCTGTCTCAAACACAACCACGGCCCAATCACCTCCCCCAGTCCTTCCCCAAGTCATGGCTCCCAGTCATGTATGATGAAAGTCTCCAGAGATTAATCACAACATTCAGAGACCCATAATTTAGGGAAACGCAAGTCTCTAAGAAGGAGGTATTTTACCTTACTTTATTCCAGCCTGCTCCAACCCTGCCTGGAAAAAAAAAAAAAAAAAAAAAAGATAAAGAACGTGATAATGCTCAGAGCATTTGATATTTTTGGAAACAGAAAGTAGGTTTTTTTTTTTTTTTTTTTTAAACTTAGGAAACATGTAAGGACTCTGAGTCTACCCAACCATGAAAAATTACCTCAAAACTCTTTCAGGCCCTGAGAATTCCAGGTATAAAGGTAAAAAATGATAGATTCTTGAGCTAGTAATTTAGTTGCCTATAGGAAAATTGAATATAATTTAGTCCTACATGCTTTTTAATCATGCAACTGTTCTTGGGTGGGTCGACACCCCAGGACAATGCCTTGGCCTGGGATGCTGGGTGAGTAAAGCCCGGGGGAGCAGACCCAGGAATTCAGGGTCCTTATTGATCAACTTCTCCCCCATGGGACTTGCCAACCAACCCCTTCTTCAAAATTCACCCTTTAATTGTCAGTAACAGGGTGCTTGCTTTTTGGTGAATACATCTTTTTTTTTTCTTTCTTTTTTTTTTTTTTTTGTAGTGATCTCTGCACCCAGCGTGGGGCTCGAACTCACGACCCCAAGATCAGGAGTTACATGTTCTTTCTACTGAGTCAGCCAGGCATCCCTGTCTTATTTTTTATTTTATTTACTTATTTATTTAATGTTTATTTATTTTTGAGAGAGAGACAGAGGTGAGTGGGAGACGGGCAGAAAGAGAGGGAGACACAGAATGTGAAGCAGGTTCCAGGCTCTGAGCTGTCAGCACTGAGCCCGACGTGGGGCTCGAACCCACGAACTGTGAGATCGTGACCTGAGCTGAAGTCGGACGCCCAACTGACGGAGCCACCCAGGCGCCCCACTTACTTATTTATTTAAAGTAGGTGCCACACACCCAACCTGGGGCTCGAACTCACAACCCTGAGATCAAGAGTTGCACGCTCTACCGCCTGAGCCAGCCAAGTGTCCCTTGGTGAATCTGTTTTAAAGGCTGTTGCTTTTGGACTGTTTTAATGGATCCTTGGGAAGATGAGCCTCCACCAGTTACTCCCTTGGTTGTAGCTGTTTTGAGACCTTCAGATCGGGAGGACCTTGTTCTTTGTTCCTTACACAGTATGTGGCCAGGATTACTTTGGAAAACGTAGTACCGTTTCACAGGAAGCTGCAGTGAAAAGGCCTTTTCAAAGTGGGAAAATGGAAATAACGTTTAAAAATGTCTTTTGTCTTTGAACCATGAGGTTTTGCTTTGAGTATGGCTCTTTGCCACTGTCGTTTTTTTCTCTTGCTGAAAGCCTAAAATTCTTACGTTGAAAGGCACTTCCTTCTGTTGTTTTATCACCTTCCTGGTTTTGTCTAATCTCACTCAGATTACAGTCGTATTTCTTGGTCTTTTTAATGTGCGTATTCAAATTTCAAACACAGGGTCTTTGTTCTGTAGTCTTGACTTTTCATGCACTCTGAGACATATTTTGGGACACTTACAAAGAAGAATGTTTTGCTTTAAATACTCGCGTGTTTTGAAACCTACTTTGTCATGTTCAACTTCCAAAGTTTTCATGAGTTCTGGTGAGGTATTCTATTTAGAGAGTATTTTGTTTTAATTAAGCCCATCTTAAGAGACATTCGGTTTTTGCCAAGAATGTGCTTTCTCCCTTAAAAAAATCAGTTATATTTATAACATTCATAAACTAAGTTATTAACAAAGGCAAAATTTTAGCTGCACTGTGCCCGTGTCTTCTCAGTTCATGGGAATTAAAGAGAACAGGAATGAGCTGAGCCAAAACATAATGACAAGTCAAGACACTATGAACACACATGGACTTTATTTTCAATAATTTTTTAGTAAATGCTGGGTTTTAAAAATTGTTTTATGGAACGATTCCTCATCTCTGAAAAGAATACAGAGGGTTGGCTGCTATCTTCAGCACTGGGTATGTTTTATTCGTTAATGTGCTCCTGCTCTAACTATGGAGGAAAAAGCTATAGGGGAGACTTCAATTCTGTCTTAATTCAATTAGGCTGCATTTAAAAATTAACGTTTATTTTTTCCTAGATATTATAACATATGCCCATATAATAGAAAATATAGAAAATACAGAAAAATAGAGACAGGAAAATTAAAGTTATCTACAGACCTCTTACCAAAGGGCAACCAATATGAGTATTTTGTTGTGTTTTGTTGGTAATATTTTATATACGACTTTTTTCTTCTTACATGGTTAGGATTGTATCATATGTTTTTTTTTTTTTTTTAAGTTTATTTATTCATTTTGAGATAGGAGAGAGAGAACCAGCAGGGAAGGGGCAGAGAGAGAGGGGAACAGAGGATCCAAAGCAGGCTCTGTGCTGGCAACAGAGAGCCCGATGCGGGGCTCGAACTCACGAACTGTGAGATCTCACAGTTGAACACTCAACTGACTGAGCCACCCAGGTGCCCCTAAACATTTTTTTTTAATTTTTTTTTTAATGTTTATTTATTTTTGAGATAGAGAGAGAGAGACAGAGCATGAATGGGGGAGGAGCAGAGAGAGAGGGAGACACAGAATCGGAAGCAGGCTCCAGGCTCTGAGCCATCAGCCCAGAGCCCGACGCGGGGCTCGAACTCACGGACCTCGAGATCGCAAGATCGTGACCTGAGCTGAAGTCAGATGCTCAACCGACTGAGCCACCCAGGCGCCCCGCCCCTAAACATTTTTAAGTGTACAGTTTAGTGGCATTAAATATATTCACATTGTTGTGAATATCACCACCATCCATCTCCAGAACTTCCTCATCTTCCCAAACTGAAACCCTGTCCCCAATGAATAACCACTCCCTGGTCCCTGGCAACCACCCTTCTACTTTCTGTCTCTATGAATTTGTTTTCCTGCTTTTCATTATTTTGGGAAGTGTAATTGATGTATAACATTATAGCAGTTTCAAGTATACATTGTGAAGTGATTGTCACAAATCTGGTTAATATCCCTCACCCTACGTAGTTACAAAATTATTTTTTCTGGTGGCAAGAACTTCTAAGACTCACTCTCTTAGTAACTTTGAAAGTTATGTATTTATTTTGAGAGAGAGAGAATCCCAAGCAGACTCCACACCGTCAGCACAGCCAGATGTGGGGTTCGATCTCATGAACCATGAGATCGTGACCCGGGCTGAAACCAGAAGTCGGACGCTTAGCTGACTGAGCCACCCAGGCACCCCTCTCTTAGTAAGTTTTAAATATGCAATACAGTAAGTATATTATCTATAGTTTCCATGCCATACTTTATATCCCTATGACTTCCTTCATTCTTAGCTGAAAGTCTGTACCTTTTGACCCCTGCCTCCCTTTGCCACTCCCCCATGTCACCTCTACCAACCACCAGTCTTCTCTCTGTGTCTGTGAGCTCATTTTGTTTTGTTTTGTTTTTGGATTCCACATGTGAGATCATACTGTATTTGTCTTTGTCTGACTTATTTCACTTAGCATAATGTCCTCAAGCTCCATCCATTTTGTGGCAAGTGGAAAGAGTTCATTCTTTTTTTACGGCTGAGTAATAGTACTCCATTGTGTGTGTGTATGTGTTTTACATATATTATTTTCTTTATCCATTTATTCATTGAACAGGGGGGTGCAGATATCTTTCCAAATTAGTGTTTTGGTGGGGTTCCTGGGCAACTCAGTGGATTGAGCATCCAACTCTTGATTTTGGCTCAGGTCATGATCCTAGGGTCATGGGATCGAGCCCCACATCAGGCTCTGTGCTGACTGTGGAGCCTGCTTGAAATTCTCTCTCTCTCTCTTTCTCTCTCTCTCTCTCTCCCCCTCCCTCCCTCCCTCCCTCCCTCCCTCCCTCCCTCTCTCACTCTCTCTAAAATAAAATAAAAAAATTAGTGTTTTTGTTTTCTTTGGATAAGTTACTCAGAAGCAGGATTGTTGGATCATATGGTGATTCTATTTTTAATATTTTGAGGAAACTATGTACTGCTTTCCATAGCGGCTGTACCAATTTATGTTCCCACCAACAGTGCATGAGGGTTTCCTCTTCTCCACGTCCTCGCCAACATTTGTTATGGCTTTTTAAAAAAATTTTTGTTTTAAAGATTAAAAAATTTGTTTTGAAATTTGTTTACTATTTATTTATTTTTGAGAGAGAGACAGAATGTGAGTGGGAGAGGGTCAGAGAGAGAGAGAGAGAGAGAGAGAGAGAGAGAGGGAGATGCAGAATCTGAAGCAGGCTCCAGGCTCTGAGCTATTAGCACAGAGCCCCATGCAGGGCTTGAACTCACGAACAGTGAGATCAGACCTGAGCCAAAGTCGGATGCTTAACCGACTGAGCCACCCAGGCACCCCCCAAAAAATTTTTTTTTAAGTTTATTTATTTTTGAGAGAGAGAGAGAGAAAGCACAAGGGAGGGGCAGAGAGAGATGGAGAGAGAGAGAATCCCAAGCAGGCTCTGCACCATCAACACTGAGTCCAACATGGCCCTTGAACTCACGAACCTTGAGTTGATGACCTGAGCCTAAATCAAGAGTCGGACGCTTAACCGACTGAGCCACCCAGGTGCCCCTGCTTGCTTGCTTGCTTGCTTGCTTTCTTTCTTTCTTTCTTTCTTTCTTTCTTTCATATATCTCAAAATGTAAAGGTCTAGTTCCCAAACAGTTTTATGCCCCCAGAAGGAAACCCTGTACCCATTAGTGGTCACTCCCTATCCCTCTGGCCCTTCGGCATCTGTAAACCACCAATTTCTGCCTATGTGTGTGGATTTCATACAAATGGAATCCTACAACATGTGACCTTTTGTGTCTGGCTTCTTTCACTCAGTGTCATATCTTCAAGGCTTATCCATGTGGCATACATCAGTACTCTATTCCTCTGTAAGGCTGAGAAATGTTCCATTATATATATTATCATATATCAATACATATAATATATAATAACATTATATATTAAATATATTAACATATATATTATATACGTACCACAGTTTGTGTATTCATTAATCCATTGGTAGGCGTTTGGGCGGTTTCCATCTTTTTGCAGTTATGACTAATGCTGTTACGAACATGTGTATACAAGCATTTGTTTCAATACCTGTTTTCAATTATTTTGAGCACACCATATACCTAGGCACAGAACTGCTGGATCATATGGTAATTCGATTTACCTTTTAAAAAAAAATTTATTTGAGAGAGAACGTGCACAGGAAGAGCAGAGAGAGAGAGAGAGAGAGAGAGAGAGAGAGAGAGAGAATCCCAAGCAGGTCTGCACTGTCAGTTCAAGGAGCCTGATGTGGGGTTTGAACCCACAAACCCATGAGATCATGACCTGAGCCAAAATCAAGAGTTGGGTGCCTAACCGCCTGAGCCACCCAGGCACCCCTCTGTGTTTAGCTTTTTGGGGAACCGTCAAACTGTCTTCCATGATGGTTGCATCCTTTTACATTCCCACCAGCAGGACGTGAGGGTACCATTTCCCCCACATCTTTACACGGAGACCATATCTTAAAGTTGGGGGGCAGGGGCCGTCTGATCTTTGGTCACGGTGGTTTGTCCATGATTGGTTTTGATAACCTCTAGCACTGTTTCCCTCCACAGTTCACAGAATGGAATGTTGGCCGAAGAGCAGCCATTGTGATCTGGTAAGGACCTTCAATTCTGTTAACTTGGAAATTCACACAACAGCTGGAAGGGGCTTTGGGAGACATATAGTTCAGACGTATCTTCTCTGGTCTCTGCTTGAATGCTGCCTATGATGGGTGCTCACAGCACCAGGGGGTGGACAATCCCACTGTTGGACAATTGTCTCCTTTTCCTGAAAATCCATTTCTTTAGAGGTGGAGGTTCAGAGAAGGCTCCCTGGAGGAGGGGACGTCAGAACTGCGCTTTGGGGGTGTTGAGTTGACCAGGGAAGGAAATGCAGGAGGTATGTCCCTGGCAGAAGAAAAGCGAAAGCAATGTTTTCCAAACTGATTGTGTATACCACAGTGGTAGCCTCACCAGGGGCCTTGTTGGACAGGTCTTTTTTTTTTTTTTTTTTTTTTTAAGCTTATTTATTTACTTTTGAGAGAGAAAGAGCACAAACAGGGGAGGGGCAGAGAGAGAAAGGGAGACACAGAATCTGAAGCAGGCTCCGGGCTCTGAGCTGTCGGCACGGAGCCCACCCTCAGGAACCGTGACATCATGACCCGAGCCAGAGTCTGACACTCAACCGACTGAGCCACCCAGTTGGGTGGTCCTTTGATGAATCACCCTGAGAGAGTTTCAGTTGCCCTACACAGCCCTTCCCTGCTTCAACACCTCTCCACCTGTTTCTGTCTATTGTCTTTTAGATTGGAATGTGCCAAAGTATTTATTTCAAACAGGCTTTTTAAAACAAAAATATTTTGTTTGAGTTTATTTATTTATTTTGAGAGAGAACATGAGCAGAGGAAGGGCAGAGAGAGAGAGAGAGAGAGAGAGAGAGAGAATCCCAAGTATGCTCTGTGCTGTCAGTGCAGAGCCTGACATGTGGCTCCATCCCACAAACCGTGAGGTCATGACCTGAACTGAAATCAAGAGTCGGCTGCTTAACTGACTGAGCCACCCAGGTGCCCCGACATCTGTCCATCTCTTAAACATCTGGTGGCGTTCCTTGGCTCGCCAGTCTGAGCCCCTTCATTATTCTTTGTCTTGGGTTTTCTAGGAGACACTTTGTTTTTAATCCTGCGGGACAGGCAAATGCAACATCTATAATTAGATGTGTCTATTATTAAATTCCACATCTTACTGACGAATTCTTGCTGAGGTGCCTGGAGTACCAGTGAGGAAGTACAATGCCCCAATATTCACAGAAGCTCCAAGCTGCCAGGTGGGGTGGAAACGAGCAAATCTTTCAGTGACTGAGCTACAACATGAGTCCTCACCAAGGAGCTTCTCATTGTGTCCCAGTAAGCCACTTCTTGCTTCCAAGGAAGAGTACCTGGGACTTAAATTGATGAATAAGTCAGCTTGTGGTTGTCGTGGGTGGCTGGGGACAAGGGTGATATGTAAATAAAATGGGTAAAATTTAAATTGCGTTTTAGTGAATAGCATTGTAATTTCTTCCCCTATGAAATTCAGTTAGTAGCAAAACAGGACTCTCTCTTTTTTTAATGTTTATTTATTTCGTTTTACTTTTTTTAATTGAAAAAGTTTTTTAACGTGGATTCATTTTTGAGAGACAGAGAGAGACAGAGCACGAGCAGGGGAGGGGCAGAGAGAGAGGGAGACACAGGCTCCAGCTGTCGGCACAGCGCACGTCGCGGGGCTTGAACCCACGAACCGGGAGATGATGCCCTGAGCCGAAGTCAGAGGCTTAACCAACTCTGCCACCCAGGAGCCCCAAAATGTTTGTTTAGTTTTGAGAGAGAGACAGATCGCACGTGAGGGAGAGGCAGAGAGAGGGAGGCAGAGGATCTGCGGCAGGCTTTGTGAGGACAGCAGCAAGTCCCACGTGAGACTCGAACTCACAAACCATGAGATCATGACCTGAGCCCCGTGAGATCATGACCGGAGCCCCGTGAGATCATGACCTGAGCCAAAGTTGGATGCTCAACCGACTGAGCCACCCAGGCGTGCCTCAAAACAGGACTCTTTGAAAGCTGGGTCCTTTTTTCCTTCCTATTTATTTTTTCCTCCATCTTTATCTTGTGGGGTGCGAATGACCCAAGGGCTGGGTATTTGTTGTCCAAGTAAGAACCAACTATGAAAACATCAGAAGATGTGCTCATAGGAGAGGAGTGGCCAGAAGGTAAATAGAATGCGCCATCTTTGGGAAAGCCAGAGTTTGATTTGATTTCATCATCAAGGCTCCTCTGCCCCACAATGCTTCCCTGGCCCTAGGATTGCCCACCAGTAGGCAAGTTCATGCTGTTTCGTCTTCAGAACCAACAAGCAACCGTCAGCATCTGGCGGATGGCTCAGCTGGCAGTTCCCCTTGGCTTCTCCTTGTGGGAGATTCAAGGAAGGGCCGGGCATCGGAAGGACTTTCGGGGAAATCATCTTTCCTCTGTCTTCCTTCCCCTTCCATATTCTGCTTATTAATAATTCACTTTTCCTTTTAATTCTCAGTACTCTGGCTGTTCTTTTGGGCCAGGCCGATGCACACTTCACTTTCTTCTATTTCCTTTTATTCCAATCACAAAATCCCTCCAGGCTGAAGCTCCCTTCTCAGAAACCTAGCAATTAGAAGAGGAAGCCGGTCTCTTACTAACACTTTGTTTGGAGCTCCGTCATAAATAATTAACCTGACGTTACACTCAGAAAACAAATGGATGGGGTTCAGTTGGCGATGTTGTGTGGGAGCTTTCTCTCCTGGGGTTTTACCCCACTCACAAAATCCAGGAAGCGGATACAGGCCTTTCCATTAGCAGGGATGAGCTGTCCGATTTCCAACACTTAGGGAGGAAACCACATCGAGCCATTTTTCTCAGGCACTTAAACTTGAGATTTGTTCATGAATCCGGTGTCTGAGACTCAGGACAGCATTTTCTCCCACCAGCATCTCACGGCCCCAAAGGCTGCAGCCGCCCCCACACTCGTTCGATTTGACCTCCGGTCAACTCAGTTTCATTCCTGGGGATGACAGTGGAGGGTGCAGGGTGGATTCAGAAGGGGCCATGGTCATCTCCACTCAGATTCAGTCCTTGGCTAAAATGGTCAGGGTGAAGAGGTGGCTGGGATGGGTTCTTCCTTTCCTTTTCTTTCTTCCTTTCTTTCTTTCTCTCTCTCTCTCTCTCTCTCTCTCTTTCATGGATCCTTCCTGCCTTCCTTTCCTCCCTCCTTTCCTTCTTCTTCCCTTCCTTCCCTCCTTCCCTCCCTCTTTCTTCCCTTCCTTCCTTCCCTCCCTCCCTCCTTCTTCCCTTCCTTCCTACCTTCCCTCCCTCCCTCCTTCTTCCCTTCCTTCCTTCCCTCCCTCCTTCTTCCCTTCCTTCCTTCCTTCCCTCCCTCCCTCCTTCTTCCCTTCCTTCCTTCCCTCCCTCCCTCCTTCTTCCTTTCCTTTCTTCCTTCCTTCCTTCCTTCCTCTCCTTCATGGATCCTTCCTTCCTCCCTCCCTCCCTTTCTTTCAACGGATGTGAAATTCACATAACATAAAATTAACCACTTCATCACAAAAGGGCAAATACTATGTGCTTCTTCTTATATGAGGTGCCTAGAGTCATCAGATTCACAAAAGACAGAAAGTAGGATGGTGGGAGCCAGGGGTGGGGGGTGGGGGAAGGGATGGAGAGTGAGTGTTCGATGGGGACAGAGTTTCCATTTGGGAAGATGAAAGGGATCTGAAGATGGAGCATAATGATGGCTGTACAGCAGTGAGAATGTTGAAGATAGTCATTATCATGTTATGTATATTTTACACACACATATACATATATATATATATACATATATATATATATAAATAATTTTTAATTGACCATTTTAAAGTGTATAGTGGCATTTAGTCAATTTGCAATGTTGTACAACCATCACTTCTAACTAGTTCCATAACATTTTCATCATGGGAACCTCATACCCACTAAGCAATCAAGCCCCGTTCCCCTACACCCCTCTCCGTAATGCTCGAAACCACCAATGTGCTTCCTGTCTCTATGAATTTACTCTTCTAGATAGTTCATCTAATTGGAATCATGCAATATTGGGTCCTTTGTGTCTGGCTTCTTTCACAGAGTATAATGTTTAAGGGGGCGTTGTTGTTAACATCATACAGGTGTCAGCGCTTTAGTCCTTTTTACGCCTGAGTAATATTCCATGGTAGGAATCTGCCACAATTTGTTTATCCGCTCATCCACTGATGGCCACTGGAGATGCTTCCGCCTCTGGTTATTGTCATGCTGCTGTGAACGTGTGTGTTCAGGGATTTGTCTGGACACCTCTGTTGGGAAAGTTCAGCTGCTTTTTTGCTCTTGGTATCTTTCTCTTGTCAAGAAGGCTCACAGCTGGGTCAACCAAGAAATTAAAGACAAAATCAGAAAATACATAGAGGCAGGGGCGCCTGGGTGGCTCAGTCGGTTAAGCATCCGACTTTGGGTCAGGTCATGATCTCATGGTTCTTGGGTTCGAGTCCCATCTCAGGCTTTGTGCTGACAGCTTGGAGCCTGGAGCCTGCTTCAGATTCTGTGTCTTCATCTCTCTTTGCCCCTCTCCCACTCATGCTCTGTCTCCCTGTCTCTCAAAAATAGATAAATGTTAAAAACGTTTTTCAAAGAAAATACATAGAGGCAAATGAAAATCAAAAGACAATGGTCCAAAATCTTTGGGATGCAGCAAAAGCTGTTCTAAGAGAGAAAATTAGAGCAATGCAGGCTTACCTCAAGAAGCAAGAAAAGTCTCAAATAAACAACCTAACCTTATATCAAAAGGAGTTAGAAAAAGAAGAACAAACAAAGCCCAAAGCCAGTAGAAGAAAGGAACCGATAAAGATTACAGCAGAAATAAATGAAATAGATTAAAAAAAAAATAGAACAGATCGATGAAATCAGGGACTGGTTCTTTGAAGGCCTTGCAGCTGCCTATCTTCACCTGTGGCCAGGCTGGTCCTGCTCCTTCCGTGGCCTCTTGCAGCCTGTGGGACAGGCAGCACCTCTTGGAGAACCTGCCAGGTGACATGTCTCAGAGGGTCACAGCATTCAGAGGCCACCCAGCAATTAGGAAGCTGCCTCATCATGCTCCCTGGGGAGGGTGTTCCAGGACGTAGGCGGGCAGTTCTGTCTGTCATTGGTTTTCTAGAAGTGCCACAACGAGAAGTCATAGTCTCTGAGGGACAGGTGCACTGAGAATCCATTTCACTGAGTCACTTTTTGGTAAGCCTGACCTCCAAGTCTCTGGATATCCTGTCTTGCCTCAACTTTAGTGTGAACAGGATGTGTAGGCATGGGAGATGCTGAGATGGGAGAGAGGGCAGGGCATCCGAAACTCTGTCCCATTGTGACTCACCTAACAACCTGCCCACACCACAGGGGTCTCAGGGAACTGTTCCCTGCTGCCTGGACACATCTGATGAGAGCGTGCTTTCAGCAGAGAAGGAGGCATGATGCGCTTTTAGGCTGGGACAGTATTAAAAACAATCAGCCATGGGGTGCCTGGGTGGCTCAGTCGGTTGAGGGTCTGACTTTGGCTCAGGTCACAATCTCATGGTTCATGAGTTTGAGCCCCGCATCAGGCCCTGTGCTGACAGCTCAGAGCCTGGAGCCTGTTTCAGATTCTGTGTCTCCCTCTGTCTGTGCCTCCCCCACTCGCACTCTGTCTCTCAAACATAAATAAACATTAAAATATTTTTAAACAATCAGCCATGGAGTTCCTTTGTTGGACATTTCCCAAACCTTTTTAATTTACTCAGGTGAAATTCCCATCACCTAAAATTAATCATTTTAAAGTGAACAATCCGGTGGCATTTCGCACATTCCCAATGTTGTGCCCCCACCGTCTGTCTCTAGCTCCAGAGCGAATGCATTCCCCCCAAAAGCAATTCTGTACCCATTTAAGCAGCCACTCCCCACCCAGACCCTTGGACCAGCGTCAACTGGAAAATTCAATCCTTAGTGTGCAGTCAGGTGCCTCAGTCAACACTGGTGCCACGTGGTAGGGGTGAAGAAAGATGTGACAGGAGGTGGAAAAAGAAGAGGTAGGGGAGACAGGTGAGGACATCGGGTCGTGTGTGGGGAACAGGCTGGGGACTCCCTGCGTGTGTGCGCTTCCAGGAGTAACTGGAATACGTTCCCTTTTCTTTTGTATTCCTGAGGCTGGATGGTGTCTTGAAAGGACGGGGGCAGCAGGGGTGGGGCCCCTTCCAGCTCCTCCATTCTCTCCTCGTGTGCTCTCTGGCAAGTTAATCTGTGTCTCTGAGACTCAGCTCTCTTGTCTCTAAGGAGGGCTAACAGTATCCACGTGGTCAGGCGGCCGGGAGGGCTCCAGGGCAGGTACGAGGGCACTTGGCACTGAGGTTGCACACGGCAGGTGCTTCAAAGTAGTCTCCATCCTATTGTTGTACTTCTTCAATGATGAAGATGGTAATGGTGGGGCTGCTTGGGAGATGGTTGGTGCTGCCAGAGAGAAAAGGATGCAGAAAGGTAAAGCGGAGGAATTTGCCCCCATCAGGGAGAAGCCAAGGGAATTTGAAAGCCTTTTAAGAAATGAGGACGCCCTTGCCCTGACTCACCTGCTCCGGCAGGGTGTCTCCCTGTGAAGGTCTGGGAGGCCTCGTTTCTCGTTTCTTCTCTCCTTTGAACTTGGAAGCAGTGGAGGAGGGTTCGAAAGGCCGTGACTAAGCTCTCCGCCAGCTTCCCCGCAGCTTTCTGCTGAGCAAGCCGGCGCCGAGGAGAGAGCGCCCCGGGCAGTGCATTCTGCAGCGGGACAAGAATGTGATTTTTGTGCGCTGCCTTTCCAGCCCCTCTTTCACACACAGAAAAATGCTGCGTGCATAAGGGCGTGTCCTTCTTTCCTTGGGGGAGAAGACAATTCTTCAATTCCCAAACAGAATCTGGAATTCATTCTCCTTGGGAGGAAGCCACGGGCACTGCCCGAGGATGGGGGGGTGGGGGGGGGGAGGAGACAGCCCTTCTCCAGGCATCGAGACAATACTCCACCTCCTCAAGACCACAGAAAAGAGAATCAGAGGGTACGAGTTTCCTGGGGCTGCAAATTGCCTTGAACTGGGTGGTTTCAAAACAACAGAAATTTATTCTCTCGCAGTTCTGGAACCAGAAGTCTAAGACCAAGGTGTCAGCGGGCCAAACGGTGCCTCTCTCCTAGCTTTTGGTGGCTCTCAGAGGTCTTTCCTTTCCCTAGCTGGTGGCTGCCTCATCCCAATCTCTGCCTCTGTGGCCCATGGTCATCTTCCCTGTGTGTGTGTGTGTGTGTGTGTGTGTGTGTGTGTGTGTGTCCTCTCTGTCTTATAAGGACGCCAGTCCCTGGATTTAGGGCCCACCTACTCCAGTATGACCTCATCTTAACGAATTACACCTGCAAAGACTCTACTTCCAAATTTGGTCACATTCTGAGATTCTAGATGGACGTGAATTTGGGGGTGGGGGTGGGGCACTATTCATCTCAGCACACAAACCAAAACTCCAAATGGCAGCAGGGATCCAAAATCCCAAACACACAAACCTGATACATCGAAACACAGATTCTAAGTCAGACCGACTATGTTCCCCTCCCTTTCTTTTAAGCACCACTGCCTTGTGTAGGGATTTTTAAGTTGAAAACTTCCATAGTTCCCTTGTGCCCCTTCCCAGGCAACACTACCCTGCCCTCAGGTAACCATTGTGCAGTTGGGGTCCTCCGGGGAGCATTGTAAGGTGCAGGGGTTCATTGGTGGCAATGTAGCGAGGGACTGTCCGTGCTCTCCTTGCTAGTTGATAGAAACACAGTTGATTTTTTTTAAATTTACATCCAAATTAGTTAACATCTAGTGCAACAATGATTTCAGGGGTAGATTCCTTAGTGCCCCTTACCCATTTAGCCCATCCCCCCTCCCACAACCCCTCCAGTAACCCTCTGTTGTTCACCATATTTATGAGTCTCTTCTTGTTTGTCTCCTCCCTGGTTTTGTATTATTTTTGTTTCCCTTCCCTTATGTTCATCTGTTCTTTGTCTTAAAGTCCTCATATGAGTGAAGTCATATGATATTTGTCTTTGACTAATTTTGCTTAGCATAACACCCTCTGGTTCCATCCACGTGGTTGTAAATGGCAAGATTTCATTCTTTTTGATTGCCGAGTAATACTCCATTGTATATATAGACATCTTCTTTATCCGTTCCTCAGTCAGTGCACATTTGGGCTCTTTCCATACTTTGGCTATTGTCGATAGTGCTGCCATAAACATCAGGGTGTACATGCCTTCGAAACAGCACACCTGTATCCCGTGGATAAATGCCTAGTAGTGCAATTGCTGGGTCGTAGGGTACTTCTATTTTTAGTTTTTTGAGGAACCTCTATACTGTTTTCCAGATTGTCTGCACCAGCTTGCATTCCCACCAACAACGCAAAAGAGATTCTCTTTCTCCACATCTTCGCCAACATCTGTTGTTGCCTGAGTTGTTCATGTTACCCATTCTGACAGGTATGAGGTGGTATCTCATTGTGGTCTTGATTTGTATTTCCCTGATGATGAGTGATGTGGAGCATTTTTTCATGTGTTGGTTGGCCATCTGGGTGTCTTCTCTGGAGAAGTGTCTATTCATGTTGTTTGCCCATTTCTTCACTGGGTTATTTTTTTGGGTGTTGAGTTTGAGAAATTCTTTATAGATTTTGGATACTAACCCTTTATCTGATATGTCATTTGCTAATATCTTCTCCCATTCTTTTGGTTGCCTTTTAGTTTTGCTGATATAAACACAGTTGATTTTTATGTCAATTCTGCAACTTTGCTGGATTTACTTATAAGTTGTTGGAGATTTTTGGAATTTTCTATGTAGACGATCCTGTCATCTGTAAACAGAAACACTTTAATTTTGTTCCTTTTTTCATCTGTAGGCCTTTTATTTCTTTTCTTGCTTTATTGTGTGGGCTAGAATTTCCAGTGCTATGTTGAGTGGCAGCAGTGAGAATTAAATCCTGGCTTTGTTCCCAGTCTTAGGAGAAAAGCATCAGTCTTTCAAAATTAAGTGTGCTGGGAGCTATAGGTTTTTGTAGATTAAAAAAAAATCACGTTGAAGAAGTCCCTGTTTATGCCTAGTGCCTGAGTATTTCAAATCATGAGTGGGTATTTAATTTTATCAAATGCTTTTTCTGCATCCATCGAAGCGATCATGTGATTTTTCTTCTTAGCCTGTAGATTACATTGATTGATTTGTGACTGTTTGAACTAGCCTTGCATCCTGGGAATAGACACCACTCGATCCTGGTGTACAGTTCGTTTTATTTTTATTTTTAAAGTTTATTTATTCATTTTGAGAGAGAGAGAGAAAGAGGGAGAGAGTGTGTTTGACTGGGGGGTATGGGCAGAGAGAGAAGGAGAGAGAATCCTGAGCAGGCTCTGCATTGTCAGCGCAGAGCCCAATGCAGAGCTCAAGCCCACAAACTGTGAGATCATGACCTGAGCCGAAACTAAGAGTCAGACACTTAACCCATGAGCCACCCAGGCGCCCCTTTATTTTCATTTTTATTACAGTTCTTTTTATATATTACCGAATTATATTTTCAGTGTTTTGGTAAGAATTTTCATATCTATGTTTGGGAAGGATAGTGTCTGTAATTGTCCCTTTTTTATACTGTCTCTGTCTAGTTTTGGGAACAGGGTGATACTGGCATTATACATTAAATTGGGAAGTGTTCTTCTTGTCTTTTCTGGAAGAAAAGGACTGATGCTCATCCTTTATTTATTTCTTATTTTTTAAATATTCTATTTTTAAGTAATCTCTACACCCAACATAGACTGTAGAACTCACAACCCCGAGATCAAGAGTTGCATGCTCTACTGACTGAGCCAGCCAGGCGCCCCTGATATTTATCCTTTAAACATTTGGTAGACTTCTCCATTGATACTATCTGGGCCTGGGGATTTCTTTTTTTAGGAGTTTTAAAATTATATATTCAGTTTCCTTAATTGTTATAGCCTCTTTATAATTTTATTTTAGTGGGGCGCCTGAGTGGTTAAGTTGGGTAAGCCTCTGACTTCAGCTCAGGTCACAATCTCCCTGTTCGTGGGTTCGAGCCTCACATCGTGCTCTGTGCTGAAGCTTAGAGCCTGGAGTTTGCTTCGGATTCTGTGTCTCCCTCTCTCTCTGCCTCTCCCCTGTTCATGCCCTGTGTCTCTCTCTCCCTCCGTAATAAATAAACATTAAAAAAATTTTTTTAAATGCTTCTCTAGTTTTATTTTATTTTGGAGAGAGAGAATGAACATGAGTAGGGGAGAGGGGAGGAGGGAGGGAAGGAGAGAGGGAGGGAGGGAGAGAGAGAGAGAGAGAGAGAGAGAGGGAGAGAGAATCTCAAGCAGTCTCCATGCTCAGCACTGAACCTATCTTGGGGCCCAGTCTCACCACCCGGATCATGAACTGAGCTGAAATCAACAGCCCGATGCTCAACCAACTGAGCCACCCAGGCGCCCCTGTGATAGGCTTTTTAAATTATCCATTTCATTTTGGATGAGTGGTGACATATTTCACTTTTTGAGGAATGGACCCATTTCACCTAAGTTTTCAAATATAAGAGTGGGTAATGTCCATAGTGTGCCTTTATTAACGCATTAATTACCCCTTCTTTGGTCAGTCTTGCTAGAAAGGTGTCAATTTTATGTATCTTTTCAAAGAACCAGCTTTAAACATAATTAATTAATTAATTTTATTGGGTTAGAAATGTAGACCATAACGTGTTGTTTTCTCTCACTGCTTTCAAGCTTTCTTCCATTTTCTTTACATTCAAAGTTCTCCTATGATGTGTCTTGGCATTGACTTTGGCCCAGGTCATGATCTCGAGGTTCGTGAGTTTGAGCCCTGCACTGGGGTCCCTGCTGTCAGGGCAGAGCCTCCTTTGGATCCTCTGTCCTCCTCTCTCTCTGTCTGTCCCCCGCTCATTCTCTCTCTCTCTCTCTCTCTCTCTCTCAAAAATAAATAAAGCATTAAAAATTATTATTTTTTAATTTTTTTCTTATTTGTTTTTAATTTTTAACTTTTTTAACATTAAAAAAATATTTTGGGGGTGGGGGATGGGCAGAGAGAGAAAGAGACAGAGGAGCCAGAAGTGGGCTCCGTGCTGACAGCGGAGAGCCTGACGTGGGGCTCAGACTCACGAACTGTGAGATTATGACCTGAGCCCAAGTAAGATGCTTAACCAACTGAGCCACCCAGGTGCCCATAAAAAAACACTTTTTTTAGATTCATCCTGTTTGAGATTTGCTCAGCTTCTTGACTCTGTAGGTTCACTTCATTCGCCAAACTTGGGAAGTTTTCAGCCATTATTTTTGAAATACTTTTCTTTCTTTTTTTTTTTTTTTAACATTTATTTATTTTTGAGAGACAGAGAGAGACAGCACAAGCAGGGGAGGAGCAGAGAGAGAGGGAGACACAGAATCCAAAGCAGGGTCCAGGCTCTGAGCTACCAGCACAGAGCCTGATGCAAGGCTCGAACTCACAGACCGCGAGATCATGACCTGAGCCGAAGTCGGCCACACAACCAACTGAGCCACCCAGGCACCCCTATTTTTTTCTTTTTTCTTTTAATCTCGAATACTTTTCCTACTGTGCCCTCTTTCTCCTCTTTATCCAGAGCTCTGATGACGCGAATGTCAGTTCAGATCCTTGAGGCTCTGTTCATTTTTTTATAGCCCAATTTCTCTCTGTTGTTCAGACTGGATAATTTCTGTTGCTCTGTCTTCAAGTTCACTGATTGTTAGCTCTGTCACTTCCATTCTATTGCCGCCGCATCCATTGATTCAAAAACTTTGTTTTTTTTTTTTCCATTCTACAATTTCCATTTGGTTCTTCTTTGTACCTTCTCTTCCTTTGTATGTTTTGTTCTCTTTTTGCATCTGTTTCAAGCGTGTTCATAATTGCTCATTGAATATTTTTCTACTGACTGCTTCAAAAATCTTACTCAAGTGACTAACGTCTCTGTCATCTTGGGATTGGTGTCATATACCAATTGTCTTTTTTCATCCCATTTGGTGTGATGAGGGATTTCCAATTGTATCCTGGACTTTTCGGTATTTTATGCAGTCTTAGATAAATATTCTGTTTATGCCTTCTTCCTCTGACGCCTCCAGCAAAGGAAGCGTGGGATTCCTCCCCTTTACTAGCGGGTGGGGGCGGGAATCCAGGCCCCCCCCTTGGTGTCTGTGGACATCCTGGGTTGAGGGAAAGAATACCTGGTTACGGAGGAGTGGAGATGGAGTTTCTGGCTCCCCCAGGCCTCTGCTGACACCACTCTGGCTGGGAAGGTCTGGGCACCTCATGACCGCTCCCCACATGGCCTCCACTGATACTCAGGGACCAGATGGCCTTGTCACTGCCGCTGGTCAAAGTCCTGACTCTCTCCGAGGCTTTCTCCGACATCACCCCAGTGGGGGGGAACGGGGCCCTCATTACTGCCTGGCTGGGATGAAGTCCAGGTTTCCTGCTTGGCCTTCTCTGATCCCATTCTGGGAGCAGGCAGTGGCTTGGGACACCTCCTTTCAGCTGAGGAGGGTGGAGGTCTGGGCTCCCCACTCAGCCTTTCGCTGACATTGGTCGGGGTGCGGCTGGCTGGAGTACAACCTTATTGTCTAAAAGTTTTCCGCTTTGCTAGGCTGCACTTTTCCTGATCCTTTGGCTAGAGAGGGCAGGCTTTTGTTGGGACTTTTCTTTCCTTTTTTTTTTGTCTGTACCGGTTGGTGTTTCTGGGTTTCTGGTTCTCCAGTTCAAGTCTGGGATCTCTGAGGCAAAAAGAAAACCCAAAGTGCCTTGGTGGCTCAGTTGGTTAAAGCATCTGACTTGGGCTCAGGTCATGAACTTGAAGTTTGTGAGTTCGAGCCTGCATCCGGCTCTGTGCTGAGAGCTCAGAGGCTGGAGCCTGCTTCAGATTATGTGTCTCCCTCTCTGCCCCTCCCCTGCTCTTGCTCTGTCTCTCAAAAATGAATAAACATTGGGGGGAAAAAAGAAAGAAAGAAAACCCAAGGAACTCACCATCATGTCACTCCTTGGGTCCCAAGGTGCCTAGTCCCTCTCTCTTTGTTTCCTTTCAGGGTCTTCTTGTGTTTGGTTCATATGCAATGTCCATGGACTTGTACTGAGTGGGAGCAATAGAGAAAAACACTTCTATCTTTCTGGAATCAGAAGTCTGTCTAAATTACATTATTTTATTTTTTATAAAATTTTTAAAGTTCATTTATTTTTGAGATAGAGAGAGACAGTGTGAGCAGGGGAGGGGCAGAGAGACAGAGGGAGAGAGAAAGACTCCCAAACAGGCTTCATACTGTCAGCAGTCAGCATGACGCCTGACCCAGGGCTCGAACTCATGAACCGTGAGATCATGACCTGAGTGGAAATCAAGAGTTGGACGCTTGAGTTGGACCGATCGAGCCACCCAGGTGCCCCTGAAGAACATTATTTTGTAATTTTTAATGTTTTTATTATTTATTTATTTTTGAGCTGTCAGCACAGAGCCCTGTGTGAGGCTTGAACCCATGAACCACGAGATCATGACCTGAGCTGAAGTCAGTTGCTTAACTGACTGAGCCACCCAGGCGCCCCTAAACTACATTATTAAAAAATGAATTTTTTAATGTTTTTATTTATTTTTAGAGAGAGAGAGAGACAAAACACTAGCAGTTCACCCAAGGGCACCGCAGTGATAAACTTTAACAGCATGTATTAAATACTAAAACTGTATTGATCAAGCAGCAGATCTGTAACGATTAAATTTATATGACTAATCTGTTATTGGGGGAGATGTATTTGAGTGGTGTGTGTGCACACCAGATCCTCTCCCTTCCCTCCCCTTCCCCCCCCCCCCCCCGAGAAAAAGAGCCTTTGCCCCCTGCCAGGGGGTGGAGTAAAGGTTTCCAAGGCTGTTACAGTCACCCTGGGTGCTGAGGTCTGACATGTCCATCATCAAAAGTCATTGGCTGCTGGCTCCTGTCGAAACCCTGGGGCCTGCTTGGTGGGGGTGCTAAGAAACAGGTTGTTGAATGAATGAAGTGACATCACAGGAAGAGCACGGAGTCCCCAGATTCCTTTACACCACTGCACATATGGGACTGTGGCTGTGAGAACCCAGTTCTTTAGAGGACCGTTCAGCTATGAGGTGTGGGACAATTCACAAGCAGAGGGCATGGAGTGTATGGCAAGGGACATTCCAGAAGGCAGATGTGAAGGACAAGACAGCAGCTAGAAGGTGGCAGTGACAGTGGGAGCCCTTACTGAGATTCAGCTTTGCCTCCCCATCTCGTTACACGGATTCTGCCGGTCTTGTGAATGAGTGAGCGAGGAAACTTTATACTTCTTTTTTAATGTCGATTTATTTATTGCTGAGTGAGAGAGAGTGCACGCAAGCATGAGTGGGAGAGGGGCAGAGATAGAGGGAGAGAGAGAATCCCAAGCAGGCTCTGCACTGCCAGCACAGAGCCCGAAGCGGGGCTCGATCTCACCACTGGCAAGATCACGACCCGAGCTGAAATCAAGAGTCAGACGCTTAACTGACTGAGCCACCCAGGCGCCCACTATACTTCTGTTCTTTTAAAAAAAAAAAAAATTTTTTTTAATGTTTTATTTATTTTTGAGACAGGGAGAGACAGAGCATGAACAGGGGAGGGTCAGAGAGAGGGAGACATAGAATCTGAAACAGGCTCCGGGCTCTGAGCTGTCAGCACAGAGCCCGACGCGGGGCTCGAACTCACGGACCGCGAGATCATGACCTGAGCTGAAGTCGGCCGCCCAACCGACTGAGCCACCCAGGCACCCCATATACTTCTGTTCTTGATGATGATGAGGATCGACTGACACCTGTTGTGCACCATGCCCTGTATATGGTAGCAGGTAGTTCTAGCTCCCAGAACGTACAGGGCAGAGTTTGTGGTGGTCCCATTTCAGATGCAGAAGGTAGAGCACAGAGATGTGAAGCAACCTGTTCAAGGCCACACAGACAAGAAATGGAAGCCCCTGGGCCATCTGACTTTAGAGACTACATTATCCCCCTAGAAGACATGATGTGCTGTGATGCATCACGGCCGAGACCTAACGACCTTACTGGTTTTTGTGGGGCTTTTTCACAAAGGCAACAAATGACCAGAACTCAAGGCCTTATACGTCAAAGTGCAGAATTCCATTTGCGTGCACACAGGCAGGCCCTGGGGGTCACATGGCACTCAGTGATGTGTGTTCTGTCACTTAGCTGCTGGCTAGGAGCTCACTTTCTATTTGGAGGACCGTGATCACAGACAGATGTTCTATGTACTTATGTTTGTCATTTTCACCCTTTTTCTTTTTAATTGCTTGTCCGTTAGTACACTCTGAACCCCAGGGTGGAGTTTCCTGGTGACTTCAAGCTGCACGCTGCAGACTCTGACCAACTTCCAAAGGGGACCTTTTTAAATTAAAAAAAAAAAAAGTTAATTTTGTTTTTTGGTAGGTCAGGGACATACTATAAAAATGAAGAGCTAGATAAAAACAACCCAGTTCTTTATTACTATAGAAGACACCTTGCGTGTAATAATTCTTTATACCGATGTCACCTTGAGTGGGTATAAAGCCTTTCTACCCAAAGACAAATAGCTTGAAGCGGTAGCTAAATTATTTTTTTCAGAGTTTACCGTTAACACAACATTCGAGTGCCTTTTCCAGCAGAGATGCAAGTTACTAATCAGTCTAAAAGGACTTGAGCTGCCCTTGGGAAGTTGAGGCCAGGGAACCTTTGTCAGTTGTGTGGATTCTAGGGGAGAGGACAAGACCAAGGTGGACTGTTTTGAAAATTGGAAAGAGAGGCGGAAGCCATCAAGGACATGATGTCTGGGCTTTTGAAAATTTAATGAGGATGTGTCTTGACACTTAGACCCCATTGGTTGCCTGGGCAGAGTGGGGAATGCTAATGTGCACAAGGTCATCTCTATTCCAACGAGATGTTTTCTTTCCGAGATGAAATTAGATTTCGGAAAGCATTATTTTCCTTCTGTGACCGTGAGCTGACAGTGAGCTGGCTGCTGTGTGCGCGGCGCCTTCCCTGGACTGGACCAGACCCCTGAGCAGATGTAACGGATTAGCTGAGGTTCCCATCTGCTGACAGTCACTGCCGTCTCTGCTTTTCTGTGTGGGGTCTGAATGCATCGGTAATGCAGGCGGCCTAGGCAGGCTCTTTCTGGCTGAGCAGGAAGACACAGGCCTTGGGAGGGTTTTGGCTCTTGTGACTTGAGTGCTAGGAGAGGACACTTTCTGTCCAGTTTCACAGACTTCCACTTGGAGGATGGAGATTGATGCACAAAGGAGAAGTTCTCTGACCTTTCCGGAATGTGCACATTCTTGATTTCTTAAACTATTTCTGCAATGGTCAGAGGGCTGATAAATGGGTTTCAACATGTTTTCAAGAGGTGTCCTCCTTTGGATGGCCCTGTTCATTCAGCAGCAGTAACAAACGCTGTTGCTTTCTCCCTTTCTCTGACATGGCCAGGCCCTGCGGTGGATCGTGGAGGCAGAATAAATATAGACTATAGTCTCTGTCTGAAGGAGTTTCAAGGCTGCAAAGCTGATACACAGGAAACAGCAAACACTGTGAGAAAGTCTGGAAATAGGCTAGGACATCAAAATTCAATTTCAGAGTTATTTGTGTAATTATTTGCCTAATGGCTGTAATCCTTCCAGGTCTTAAGTCCCCTGAGGACAGGGACTGAATTGATCTTTTTCATCATCATCTTCCCAGCACCTGGGACAGTGCTTGGACTACAGCAGGTTCCTAAATACTTATTGTCTAACTGAGGGATTGCAACGGGGTTTCAGGTTTAACACTTGTTATCTTGGAGCCCCGTCTGCCGCACAAATTGTTTTTCTTACAAATTCATTTATAAAGCTTTCAACTTCTGATGAAACCACACACATGCTGGACATAAAGCAAATGCCTATCTTAGTGGGTAACTGGGATACTTAATGTTCCTCTATGTGGGGCAACCTGAATGTGTGCAGATTAGATAAATGCTATCTTGGTGGGATTTAAGAGATACTGAAAAACAGCTTTTCTTTTTTTAACCTAATTTCCCCTTTAGTTAGTAATTTCTTTGAGTAGTGAAGGTTTTGAAGTCTTCTAATTTCTCCCTTCAAGAACAGGAATGAGGGGCTCCTGGGTGGCTCAGTCATTTAAGCATCCAGCTGTTGGTTTCAGCTCAGATCATGATCTCACGGTTTGTGAGTTTGAGCCCCGCGTTGGGCTCTTTGCTGATAGTGCGGAGCCTGCTTGGATTCATTGTCTCTGCTCTCCCCTGTTGTCTCTCTCTTTTTCTCTCTCAAAAATAAATAAATAAACTAAAAAAAAACAACAACGGAAATGACATCCTAAGCCTTTATTACCCCAACATTTTTGCAGGCTTTGTCAAAATGGAGGCGCTGGCTGAACTGTGGGGATAATCTAACATTCTACTTACAGATAACTGGGCCACGCTTTATTCTGATGGAAGTTGTCTTAGATGGACATCAGAGAGCAATTTTCAGATTCAAACTTTGAGAGAAGCACCTTGGATCACGTGTTAAGAAACCTAAAGAATGAGGAATTTGACATTTAAAAGCTGTTATAATTGATAGTATCTTTGAGTAAGCTCCACATATTACATTATCAAGTTCAAAGTGTGCTGCCATTTTTCTCAGTAACCATACTGTTATCTTCAAGATAACCGAGCTGACAGGGACATGATCAGGAAGCCGCATCTGTTGGCTGGGACTTAAACGTCCATCTCGGGACACCCAGAAGTGTGCGCGGTCACTGCAGAAGCACAGGAACGCTGGGTGTCTAATTCCCGAGGTTATTGGGAGATTGCACTCTGGAATCATCCCACAACCTTGAACAAAAAGGTGAAAACTTTCCATTTTGATAAATGACAGCGGAAGGAAACAGGCCATTTGTAAATATAAAATCGTTGCTGGAAAATGATATTAGAGATGAATTATCTCCTCCATTACAGTGTTTCCTTTTCTTTAATGCAATTTGGTTCAAGCGAAATGAACAGAAAGGCTAGGGAGGGCGCACGTTCAATGCTTCAGGGGAGTTACTGGAAGCAAGACGTGGACGGAGAAAGGAGAGCCACAGATCTGGGGCAGGCCGAGCTGAAGCCTTCTGCCCAGGAGGCCTGCGCCTAGGACCCTGGCTGTGCCCACGGGAAATTGAATTCAGAGCTCCTTCTGCATCATAAATCCAGGGCAGCTGGCAGCTCTCCAAGGGAGACTGGAGAGACAGTGCGAGAGCATCTGAGGCCAGCCAGCCGGGCCAGCCCCCAGCTGAGGGTGGGACCCAGGTGTGCGGGTGTGGGGTCCAGCCTTACACTCTGCTAATTTTAAAGTGCGCTCGTCGCCAGCGAAGAAACGTCTTCATTATGCATCAGAAAGCCGGTTACTCGGAAATGCCGCGGGGCCCAAGGGGCGAGGCCAGACTTTTGAATGTGTGCGTTTCTTGAGCTTTTTTTTTCCGGAGCGCACGTGCGAGGAGGACCCTCGGCGCCGGGGTCTGTAGAAGTGGCATCCCGCGCCCGGGACCCCACACGAGTCCCCAGGCCGCGCGAAGGCGGGGGAGGGCGCCAGTCGCCGCGCCCCGGGCCCCCTCCCCCGCCGTCCAGAGTCGCGTCTCAGCCCTGCCGGGCCCGCGCGGCGCAGTCCGGGAGGGGCCGGGCGCGTTCCCGCGGGCGGAGCCGCGCGGTCCCGGGCCCCGCCCACCGCGCCCGGGGGCGGGGCCTGCGCGTCACGTGACGGCGCGCCGAGCGGAGAGCGCCCCGCCCGGGC